>NW_019392635.1:2393828-2439970 GCF_000648675.2 Cimex lectularius | reverse complement strand
TAGGTCATACATTATAAAATCTCTGTTAAGCTGGTTCGTTATCGGGAGTAGTGGTGCGGTTGGAGAAGCCTTTGCGCATCAAGAAAATTAAAAAAAGGTAGGGTTCAAGTTAAGGAAGACGTTCTCATATAACATCCCTAAAATAACAGGTTTTCCATTATAACACAAACGCACCAAAACGAGAGGGAATTATGCGGATTTTTTATTCTTAAACTTCGTCGCGTAGCGTTGCATCGGGTAAGTGTGTTCCCGTTTTAAACCTAAAATCCAAATAGTGGAAAGAAGAAATCTGATTTTGTCTTGTATTGATTTGACCTCCTTCGAATTACGGAAAAAACTCTTATTTAACTAAAAAACCATACTAAACATGTGGTTGAGATGGGAAGTTTGTACCCGAGTGGATCGAGGTCACGATAACTCAAGTGGTAGAGCAGCGGCGTATATAGCCGAAGATCGTGGGTTCGAATCCCGCTCGTGCCATTGACTTTTTTATCTCCACTGAAATCGGCATAACTCATCGCCCAGTTCTAATCTCCCAATAAACTAGTGCACTGGGTTTATCTACAAGGAGACAAACACAAACGAGGGTGATAAGATCCGTGAAAGATACACCTCGAACATTATGCAGTAGCTACAATTTGTAAGCTGGCCACAGGCCATAAAACAATGGCATTGTCTGTCCACCTCTGATACAGGTTAATATAACATAAAGCCGCCGGCCTTGCTAACCACTTCATATATTTTGATCTTAATCTGCGTCAATTTTTTTTTACTTTAAAAAATGTAGAATAACGAATATATAATATGCATCACTGTTACTCTCATTTTTATTCGGCATTGTTAAAAAACAAAAATATGAAAAAAATCATATATATATCTACTTTTTAATTTTACTTTAAATAAATACTTACTAGCAGTAAACAAGAGATTATTACAAGAGCCTTTGCGCATCAAGAAAATTAAAAAAAAAGTAGGGTTCAAGTTAAGGAAGACGTTCTCATATAACATCCCTAAAATAACAGGTTTTCCATTATAACACAAACGCACCAAAACGAGAGGGAATTATGCGGATTTTTTTATTCTTAAACTTCATTGTAGATGTGCGATTATGTTGATTTCCGTAGGTTCCGTGCAATGTTATGCTGGTAATTAATACGGGTAAACCCCAGTTATGGTGAAGTACTAGTTCATCAGTAAATTTCAATGAAAGTCAAGTTGATTCGTCTCCATATCAAATTTAAAAAAAATATTTTACAACGAACAGCTAATCCACAGTCCTTTACGCTTAAGACATCATAGTAAGATGGCGGATTAGAGCCTGTCTGGAATAATTTTGTAATAAACGATGGTATTATCTCATGCAGGATACCGGGCAAATGCGATTTCAGCATATTATTCGTTGATCGTCTTCTTTTATAAGAATATTCCTAGAAAACCTAATATCATTATGTACAACGCCATCAAAGCTCGCGAATGTTGTATAAATTCTAACTGTATCTTATACAAGAAATTGGGAAGGTCAGAACACTCTCTATCACTAATAGATCTTCAAACATTTACATTATCACATTTTTCTCCAGGTTATTTATTTGTTTTAGTACATTACAGGGGGATGCCCCCTAATCAGTAAAGTCATATTACAATCTTCAAAATTAAGAAATACAAATAATTTTCAGAGGAATAAAATCAATAAATTAATTATAATTATGAGGACAAGCAAATTCGTATTTCGTTGTTGAATACGTTAAAAGACGATCACGTTACAAATTTCATTAAAGGCCTTTTGAAGATAGTTTATATTTACATTTACATACAAACATTTAACAAAATTTCCTGTAATTAGTTTTATGAAACTGGGTGGAAAAACCTTGTTGCTGACAACTGTGAATAGTCTATAAAATTATAATTTAAAATTTAAAACAATGTGAGCCGGACGGATTTCCTGGAAAAATTGATCGTATTCCCCTTCATCGACACTAGTTTTTTTTTCAACAAAATGCAAAATTTTTGGGCCTTGCAGAAGTGCAATCCAAAAAGTTAGGTATACCGCTGGAAGCTAATGGAATGAGGAACTTTTAAGGCAATTTGCAAAGCTCCAGGAGTTTTTAGTTGTTAACAGTTACCAATCCAACATTTGTAGTAGTAAAGTAATTCCAAATTTCAACATTTTTGTTTTTCTAATTTTTTCGTGCAGAACTTTTCCATTAATTTTGCAATGTTAATAAGTTTTCTTACAGCAAATTTAACGTTCTTTCAGGTGGCACAAACCAGATTTTTCTATAGTCAGTAATTCAGAAGTTTATGAGCAATTTAATAGACCTAAGTCGGAAAAAAACAATAACTAAAAACCTTAAATTACTTCTTTATCGTTGAGATTTGGACAGGGGATTATAGGAAGTTTTTTGATGCATATGGTGAGTAGAAACACCAACCTGAAATTTTCGTCACTTATCGCCAGTCACCCTGTATATCTTTCCTATCTCATATCTCTTTTCGGATTAAAGTTGTTCAACACTACAGTTTCTGAGTTGGTTCTGCAGACAAGGTGGTGTTCCAGTCGATGCTCCTTTATGCGTGCCCCTCCTGGAGTATCAGTATGCAGGACTAATGCACCAGGCTGCAGGTTGTGCAGAACAAGTTTCTGATGCTTGTAACAGACTCGCCCGGATGCCGGAACTGCACAATGGGACAAATTTGTTGATAGTATTGAAATAAATCAGGGAGATAACCAATATTTAAGGCAATGCGAGGCTAGTACCAGTACAAACCAAATAGGCAATTTGGACGATAGGTACATGCCCAAGGAAAAAAGAACGCTCTCCAAAATTATACCTAGGGGTTTTAAACTAATATTTTCCTCCTAATAGAAAAACAATGTGATGTAATTTAACTGAACCAAGTACCGAGAAGCTCGCTCGGACCAGTGGCCCGTGATCTTATAGTTGAGAGTAGAAAATTGAGCATGTCAGTCATAGATGTTTTCAAGCGTCAAAGAAAATTTAGAAGAACTATACTTATTAAATAACAACATCTAGTGACCAAACATTGAAGATTTTGAGAGCATTGATAGCAATTACAACGATTGTCCCATTTCTGTCAAATATTGTCAGTGTCTCAATAATTTTTTTCATTGTCTTCTTTTGCCTATCACAATGTTATGTATACTCATTATATTTAGTGGTCTATTGACCAAATAACATTTTTCAATTAATCAAAGTTTTGGTTGAAATGAAAAAGTTAGTGCCACGAGCAGGATTCGAACCCACGACCTTCGGCTAAATACACCGCTGCTCTACCAATTGAGCTATGTGACTTCGATCCACTCAGACACCAACTCCTCATCTCAACCTACAACCTATCGAATTTTCCCTCCTTTTTGCCATTTGTCAAAAGTCGTGTAATCAGGTTTCGATTCTGGGCTACATACGAAGTGGTCACAGGGACCTTACATAAAAAGATTAATTAATTGAAAGAAGTAATTTGGTGAATAGACCACTAAAGATAATGGATTTAATTTTCAATAATCTTGTTTTCGAATAGTGCAGCACTTTTACTAAGTAAGAGAAATGAAAGATAATAGAAAAAAAACAAGGACTGATACTGATATACAACAGTCTTAGCAGAATCATTGCCCTGTAGATTTACATGATGTTTTTTACTCAGTATTAACACTAATGAAGATGGAAAAGTTTCTGTTTTTGCTAAAATTAATATTTTATAGCGAGATGTTCCAAAAATCGAGAAAAAGGTTAAAAGGCTTGTAATAACTTACCATGTTTCGACTTAATATTTTTTAAATTCAAATTAAATTATAATAAATTTGGAGTTAAGAGTCTAAAAATTACTTCTTTTTATAGGGTATTGCTGATTTTCACTTTTATACGATTTTTTTTCAGTTATGTAATTTAGATTTATGAGTTAATTATAATTTGTAATAATCTCTTGCTTACTGCTTTAAAGTAAAATTAAAAAGTATATATATATGATTTTTTTCATATTTTTGTTTTTCAACAATGCTGAATAAAAATGAGAATAACAGTGCTGCATATTATATATTCGTTATTCTACATTTTTAAAAGTAAAAAAAAATTGGCGCAGATTAAGATCAAAATAAAGGAAGTGGTTAGCAAGGCCGGCGGCTTTATGTTATATTAACCTGTATCAGAGGTGGACAGGCAATGCCATTGTTTTATCGCCTGTGGCCAGCTTACAAATTGTAGCTACTGCATAATGTTCGAGGTGTATCTTTCACGGATCTTATCACCCTCGTTTGTGTTTGTCTCCTTGTAGATAAACCCAGTGCACTAGTTTATTGGGAGATTAGAACTGGGCGATGAGTTATGCCGATTTCAGTGGAGATAAAAAAGTCAATGGCACGAGCGGGATTCGAACCCACGATCTTCGGCTATATACGCCGCTGCTCTACCACTTGAGTTATCGTGACCTCGATCCACTCGGGTACAAACTTCCCATCTCAACCACATGTTTAGTATGGTTTTTTAGTTAAATAAGAGTTTTTTCCGTAATTCGAAGGAGGTCAAATCAATACAAGACAAAATCAGATTTCTTCTTTCCACTATTTGGATTTTAGGTTTAAAACGGGAACACACTTACCCGATGCAACGCTACGCGACGAAGTTTAAGAATAAAAAATCCGCATAATTCCTTCTCGTTTTGGTGCGTTTGTGTTATAATGGAAAACCTGTTATTTTAGGGATGTTATATGAGAACGTCTTCCTTAACTTGAACCCTACCTTTTTTTAATTTTCTTGATGCGCAAAGGCTTCTCCAACCGCACCACTACTCCCGATAACGAACCAGCTTAACAGAGATTTTATAATGTATGACCTAGAGCGCTTTACCTCACTAATTTCGTGTATCAGAAATTTATTAACTGAACGCGTATTATATTAAAGACTAATTTTGTCGTAAATCCAATATTATTCTTATAAATGCAGACTAGGAAAGATTAAAAGTATTATTTTGATTTTCATTAAAAGTCCATTAATACGTACGTCAATTTTGTTGCTCATCCTGGAAGCTGATGCGGTGGAGAAAACCTGATTGATTTTATGTAAAAAAAAAAAAAATGGTTTTGGTTAAATTTTTTGCTTAGTTCGGGAAGTAAAGTTTTCAGATGGAACCAAGAATAGTGTTTGTATCATTTCCTAACATCTGTCGCTATTTTGGACCGTCAGACGTTTCGGCATTTCGCCATTTTTAGTGAAGGGTTAGTAAGCTTTAATAAAAAGGAAAATTATAAAAAATTAAAATTGTCACTCTTAGTACAGAAGTGACACTCGTATAAAAATGACAGTATTTCAAGGTATTTCAATCGTTGTGATGAGATAAATGCTTGCTCTGACACTCTTTTGTATAAGCGTATTACATTCTAAAGCTACAGTTGTTCAAGAACGTGGCGACGTGGTTATATAAGTTTTGAGGATTAAAGCTTGTGAAATTCGAAGGTATGCGAAGTGTCGAAGTAGATGGCCGAGGGAGGAAGTTGAAGTAAGACTAGCCCTCATCATCGTGGTCTGACGCTCTTTTATTGATATGCAATAGTCGGTGTGTCACATATTGAAAGGTTGAGAGTGTTGGATGCTTATAGAGCGAGTAGGCTGGCATGAATACAGTTTTCGAACATGACATTTTCTAGAGAAGAACAAGATATAGATTTTGTAGTTTATACGGATTTGAAAATGGCGGGACAAAACAGCACCAAAGGGTTGGTGAAGTAGTTACGAAATATCTTTGAAAGTTATCGGCAAAAGTTTAGAAACAATGTTACTTGCGCGAGAGGGCGAATGCGAATAAATAAAAAATATAAATAATAACAATAATAACAATAATAATAATAAAATAATAAATAGAGAACATAACTCAGGAGCCACCATCAAAGACTATAGAGGCTTATAAAACGCCTGGAGTTTGTAGATTCCGTTCACTTTGTTCTGCAGATCGGGCAGGACTTCAGTTAAACAGAAAGGACAAGCAGACCACCAAACTACAGATTCATTACCCAGCGGGTCCTACCAGGATACCTGTCGCTCGATAGACCTAAGGGTTCAAAGTTCTACCTGATATACGCGGGGAACACACCCGATGCAACGCTATGCGACGCTACCCGACGCCTTATCACGTTTTGATAGGGTGTGCACATCTATTCGACGTCAAGCGCACGCCACGTACAGTCACACAGCGTGTATCACAAATCTGTATCACAATCGCAACGCCTCTTTTGTTCGTAATGCATTATTTTGAGCAAAAACCATGTAATAAATTGTTAGTTAAATTTTATGAGCAAAACCATGTAATAAATTGTTAGTTAAATTTTATGAGCAAAACCATGTAATAAATTGTTAGTTAAATTTTATGAGCACAACCATGTAATAAATTGTTAGTTAAATTTAATTGTCTTAAATAAAGTTATTCCGGTGTTTTGATAAATTTTCTGCCTAACCATCATAATTAAATAATTTTTATAAAAACTCATGAATTTTTGATCTCGTTTAATTTGATTTATATTAAAATAAGAATGTTGTAATAAATATAACGACAAAATTGTATATACATAATTTGAAATAAACTACAAAAAATGTGATTGTCCTGTTCTGGCGCTACTCGACGAAAATGTACGAGCAAAACGATGAAATAAATTGTTATTTAAATTTTATGAGCAAAACCGTGTAATAAATTGTTAGTTAAATTCATTGTATCAAAAAATGGTATTCCGGTGTTTTGATCAATTTTCTACCAAACCATTAAAATTAATTTTTTAAATTAAAAATTAATGAATATTTGATCTCGGTTAATACGGTTTATATTTAAATAAGTATGTTGTAATTAATATAACGACAATAATACATGTGGTTTGAATAAAAATGTGAGTGTCCGTTTCTTTTGTCTTCGACTGTACTCGATGCTACCCGACGAAAATCTGGACAGTGGATATCGTAGAGCGTAGAGTATGGTAGCATAGCATAGCATCGAGCAGATGTGTACGGGGGTAATACAATCTAATGGAAAATTGGACTTTGGATTTGCGTCGGGTAGCGTCGGGTAGCGTCGCATAGCGTTGCATCGCGTAAATGTGTTCCCGGCTTTACCGAGATTCATTTTATGTTCACATTTCCCCAAAAGGACCGAAGCGTCAGGGTCCGTTGGTCACACAGATCTTTATTTACCATAAGTGCCTCAGAGACATGAGAGCATAGTACTAGGTCCAAGTGACTACCCGAGACAGTCACTTTGGACAAACATTGGCACGCAGTAAATTAGCCTTGGAAACTCAGAGTTCCTAAATGCGAGTGCACTTTCCAAGGCGGATATAAAGTATAAAAAGTAGGGTCAATAAATCTTGTAAGGTCTTATTGGACAGTAGGACTGCCAAATCACCAGGGATCCCAGATTTAATAATAAAAAAAGATGTAGAAATAAAGGATTTTTTATTATTATTACATGAAGCTCAAGGAAAGACATCGTATTTGTCCGAAGGGGTGTTTATCACTCGGCCGTTTGAATTTAATGCTCCGGACAGCCTTGATTCTGCCAAGTCTGATAAAGCTAAACTCGAGTTGGGTTTACTTACGAGTGCCATGACCTGAGAGTGAGAGTGAGAGAGAAAAAGAGAGAAAGAGAAAGGGAGAGTTTGCGTACATTTGTAGACAAGTTAATGAATTTTCAAGTGTGTCGTAAATGTATGGCCTTTATATTTACGTAACTCAGTTTTCTGCTTATTACCAGTTAGGCCAATGTGTTTCCCTTCATACTCATAAGCTAAAGTATAGCGACACTAATGATTATTTAGCATCCACATGTTTATTGTTACAAGTAAGAAATGCCACAAACTTGTTTGTTAGTGTGACCAGTACTGTTTATTATACATTTCCACGTTTTCTTCCCTACAAATTATAATTCGTACTCGACCTTAACTGTTTAATTTAAAATATAAAGTTCACAGTAAAAAACGATCAATTAAAAGGAAGAATATTTTGTTTGTTTATTAAAACCCAGCGGCTGCCGAGTTCCTATTAGCCCGAGGTTTAATTTCCTGTTTACACCTGAGCTATGTAAATAACTCAATCATAAAAGGCCGATTGAGACAAACCCACGGATCCTTTTATAACAAATAATGACTTAAGTGGAAAAATCCATGATCACAAGGAAAGGGCACCGGCTTACGGACGGAAAAAATTAAAAACCTCATCTATTAGTTAACAAAGAAGAATAAAAATTTGAATTATTAACAGGTGTAATATAATTTATATGGAAATCTAAACAAACTTTGGGATTAGTTTGATCAAGTTCTCTACTAACAAGGGACAGACAGAATTTTAATGTCGGTTTAACTCTTTATTATATTTTTATTGTTGGTTTTGGAAATCTAACTTTTCTCTCTCTATTCTATAAAACCCTCTTCCTAATAAGACACACATCGTTCCGACGTCCTCACTAAAAAGTACTTCACGGTTAAAATTTTATAAGCACTATATACTTAACAGTATAAATTTATGGAAGATATCCTTATAAGAATATCCTTTAGAATATTCCTTCATCTGAAAACGAAAATATTCTGCCTCACCATAAGTTTCTGCATACCCCTACCGGTCAACTTGTGTGTCTAGATAACGTATCATCCACTGTTTTGCAGAAGCTCTACGGATCGGATGCTCCGTAAGATCTGACCCAAGCTGAAATCTGTGAAAGCTCAAAAGCACCCTAATTTTTAGTTACTGTTTACTTTTTACAATTATACTCGTAACATCTGAGATATGTTTATTCCTTATATTCTTTGGTACATTCTTGAGACTACTAATAGGGTTCGCGGTTTGTAGATATTGTTCTTGTCTTTTCCGAATCTAAACTGTAGTGTTTTCTTCCGTCTTGCGCAAGCTTGAACACATGTGGCTGTAAAAGCCCAAATACAATGGAATCTCACTGTAAACCTTAAGTTAATGGAAGAGTGGCAAATCAAAGGGTTACGACAAGT
The DNA here is from genome assembly GCF_000648675.2 of Cimex lectularius. NCBI lineage: Eukaryota > Metazoa > Arthropoda > Insecta > Hemiptera > Cimicidae > Cimex > Cimex lectularius. The sequence goes on along the minus strand of NW_019392635.1, from coordinate 2,430,978 downwards.
GGTACTTCCAAGGGGAACGTATTGTAGTAGTCAATGAATATAAATATTTAGCTGCGGAACTCACTCCCCGATGTCGAAACATTTCAAGCAAAAGCATATGCAGCAAGATTAGGAGGGGTACCTTGGTCAACCCAGATGACGTCCCAATCAAATCAAAATTCGCAGTCTTTAACGCTGTGAGCCGTCCCATCCTTTGTTATGGGTGTCAGGTATGGGAATTTCAACAGGATGACAACATAGAAAACGTTCAGAGGTGTTTTATAAGTAAACTTGTTCTTTGTCAAATGTAATACCAAACTTGTTGTTATTGAAATATCTCAAAACTTTCGCAAGCCTGGAGTTTATTTGAACTCTAAAACTTCATTTTGCTTACGTTCATAAAACCGGCATGCTGCCTGAATCAATATTAACCAAAATCACAGCCACTGAGATTATTTACTGGAATTTTTCCTTATAATAGCGTTCCTAAGGCGAAAAAAGAGGCCTTTTAGACTTTTCATCCATGGAAAAATTGGCTGGTTTTTTTCTCAAATCTCTTATTGAGGGTCTCCTGCCAACACCATTGTGTATGTATAGAATTGGCCAAATCTAGTCAGCTGATTTAAAGTCAGCGTAAATACCAATTTCTACTACAAAAGTACCAATGACTAAAGTAAAATGTTTACTTTACGTAAATATAATTTTGGGGGGTGCCATTGAAGGTCCTTAGATGGCTGATTAAATGCAGATGCCAAGCCTAGTACTTAATCTCTCTGGATCGCTTCTGGAGTGCTGGATGTGTACGGCACGTACTATGGATAATGTTCCCCATTTTATTTCTAAATATCATGGTGGAGATTCGTAAACTACATTTTGGGAATTTTACCTTTCAAAAGAAAACTTAATTAAATTATTTGGCGGCCCAGAAGCTTAGGCCCTAATACAATAACTCCCGCCAATCATGGACCTACAGGCACGACTTTGCTCGTGGCCAGCCAGATTAAGCCATAACAAATAACTTAATTTGTATCGTATTGCTTTCATTAAATAATATTCTCCAGAATATTCGTCTTTATTTATCTTGTTATTCATAATTTATATTAGTATTTTCTAGCAATATTTTTTAAAAGTCATGTATAAATACAGACGATCGTAAACCTTGTAGTGTAAAATTTGGATGTAAATCAGATTAAATGGTGTAAACTTTGGATGTAAATCAGATTAAATGGTGTAAACTTTGGATGTAAATCAGATTAAATGGTGAAAACTAAATTTTTATAAATAATAAAGACTTTTCTATTATATTCTTTAAGCTCAAAACAACAACATGTTTACTTATTTTCTCATCAGCATCCCCATAGTATTTTTGTGAAGACTGCTTAAACATCATATTCCTCTAAACGTTGTTTTCTTTCTGGAGAACAACCTTAGGCCTATCGACAATATGTGCGTGCTTCTAGTTGTAGATGGCGTATCTTTCTATTTACCTCAAAACCTCTAAAGCTTCCTTTTAGCTCGAGGTTGATTTGGATCGGATATGGCTCAAAAGCTTCATACCCTTCATACTTAATCAAGTTCAATTATGCGTGCTGCATCTGAGAGATTACGCTCGTTCCTTATAAATTCGTGTATACGCAGGTGTCTCTCTAGGGTACATTCTTGCGCCTATGAACAATATATACAACGAAAACTAATTGAGCAATGCTCTGTTTTGTTTTTTGTAAAAGCTCAAGTGTTTCCTCTCATTGCACACAAACTTGATCGGGTAAGTATCGGGTTGTCCGGAAAATAATGCAGGATTTTAAGTTTTCATTAAAAAAAATCTATATAAAATATTCTGTTTACGTTTACAGGATTACTCATNATTGAGAGTATGGGAAATTATTTTGATTAAAGAACATTGCTTTAAAGTAACTAGTTTCTTTTTTTTTGTTTAATACCAAAATCCTGCATTATTTTCCGGACAACTCAATAGTAGTAGAGTGAGCTTCAAAAGCGTTCTACGTTTTGCTTACTGTCTCAACTTTAAATTATATCCGTAGTATGTAATAACTGCTCATCGGCCATTTGTTCTTGTAAACGTTTCTTTTTTTTGGATAATCTACAAAGGCCAAGAAACTTGACGAAGAAGTTCGAGTGTTTTCTTCCATCTGTCGATCCTTTCACTGGCAAGGAATCTTCAACTGCCTAAATATCTTCTGGTGTCTTGATTTCGCAAATAAAGGATAAAATAAAAACTAATTATTTTGTAAAGTAACTATCAATCCTAGTAAACTAAAAACTTTAAATCTCAATCGACTAATAAATATGCTTTCATGTGCGTTAGCTCAGCAAAATCTACTACCCACGTTTCTTGAACAGGTGATGGACCCAGAGATATCATCTGAAATTGGTCAATTGGATAAAAAAAATTCCCGACATATTTTTATAAAAGAATCAATTAATCACCCAGAAGGTGAAAACAGAGTAGGAAAATGCCATATGGCCAGGATATTTGTTATGATCGGAGGAATGAGTAATAGACTGTATTAAGAGAGCACCCCTGACCTTTTTGTCTGCACTCGGGCTCATTCACAAACCAGTTACATTCTCGTTCATTTCGAAAATAACAGACAACTCCATTCATGCCTTTTTCTTTAACGTTGGGCAATTTATTAACTATTAAAAACGTGAGTGGCTTGGGGAATCAATGTACAAAATACTTCAATCATCGAAAACCCCTTCCCGCACTTTCATTTTAGCCTTCCTAAACGGCTTGTTGATAAATGGGACCGGTTGTGTTGACAAAAATTTATTCTCCGTTTAGATTGTGCAGTTTTGTTTTCTACAATAAATGTCACTTCTTGACATGATGTATGACGAGGTTATGTAAAGCGAAATGTATAAAAATTAGTTTTAAATTTTAAATGTACACAAAAAGAACAATATTTGCATGTGTGATTAGTGCGTATATATCATATCAGCTGCCAACGTGATTAAACACTTATATAAAACAGTATCTACATGATGGCACGACTTAAGAGAGAAACGCCAAGCGGCTGTATCGTATTTCACGTATTGATGCAATACGAATTTCAAAATTGTTTCCAAAACTCAATGTGGATTTTGGCAAACATCCAGAGAAAGATCTTTTAAGAAAGGTGAAAATCTGATGGTGACTGTGGGCAAGAGGATGAAGACAATTTAGTTTTGTAGCAATACAATTGCATGAAGACTATATGGCAAAAAAATTTCTCCGATAGTTTTAGAGTTTTTATTTTATTTTTATTGAGAGCAAAATACAGCAATAGACATTATTGGTATTAAAATATTCTACGATCTATAAAAGTTACAAAACGTAAGGTCCGGATTAAAAAGACAGCCCACCATAACATTTTGGGCATTTGTCAAATTTTAATGATTTTATTGATTTTTTAAAATCATAAATAATTTTTGGTACATTTTAAATATACTTGATAATTATCTGCCAGCAAAGCATTACTTCCTGGAAATAATACTAAATGTTAATTTTGAGGTGAAACAAAAAGCACAACTTCAGAATGTTTTATTAAAACAATTATATTTAGTGGTCTATTGACCAAATTACTTCCTTCAATTAATTAATCTTTTAATGTAAGGTTTTGTGGTTGAATTAAAAAAGTTAGTGTCACGATTGGGATTCGAACTCACGACCTTCGGCTAAATACGCCGCTGCTCTACCACTGGAGCTATCGAGACTTAGATCCACTCGGACACCAACTCCCTATCTCAACCTACATTTTATTAAAACTTAAAATCGCGTAAAAACAATGAAACAATTATTCTATTACTTAGTTTAGGCATACCTTTCACCATTCTAGTTAGCTTGGCTTCGGAAAGTCACAGAGGCGACGACCATCTTGAGAAATTTTATTTTTTCCCCATTTTTCTTGAATCGTGCTTTACAGCCTTTTACCCTTACTGCCATGACAAGATCCCAGAAATTTTAAATTGTATAAAAATCTGGAGACAGCTATTCCAATTTTCTTTTTGAAAAAACAAATTTTTACCAGTTTTTCCGTATGGACAAGACCGTCGTCCTGCTGGAATACAGAGTTTAACATTGTCTCGTGAGTACCTTGTTGGTTTTCTAATAATTCTAGATGTTGCATACTGATTTTTACACCAGAAATACAAATATTGGGTTGTCCGGAAAATAATGCAGGATTTTGGTATTAAACAAAAAAAAAGAAACTAGTTACTTTAAAGCAATGTTCTTTAATCAAAATAATTTCCCANAATGAGTAATCCTGTAAACGTAAACAGAATATTTTATATAGATTTTTTTTAATGAAAACTTAAAATCCTGCATTATTTTCCGGACAACCCAATAGTTTCTTTTTCTGATAGTAACCTATGCCACCTCATGCCTAAATACGTATTTAATATTTTTAGTCTAGTTTTAAATTTTGTACAGTTTTTAAGATATAATAATGACAGATAATTACAATTAAAAAATATAAACAATAATTTCTCCCTATTGTGTGTTTAGCCAAGATGAATCTTTACATTTTCTCACAGTATTTAAGGCGTAAATTTGTTGCTATTTTTAGGTGTACAGCGAGAAGTCATAATTCAATCTAAGGAGCAAGAAGGCAGTAGGTGAATTGCTTGGCTGCCTAAGCATCCGTTTTATAAAGGATTTGAATAATATTTCAATAGAATTATACAGTAGAGTCTCGATAAATCGAATTTCAAGGAAAACGATTAAATTTTCTATTTTACAGGTTTCGAATTGTCGTTGGGTTCGATTTAACGAGTTGAGTTGTGTAAAACTTCACTCGATTCTTCCATACTTGGCAGAGCCTTATTGCGATTTCATCCCTGTTTTAACATAAGCCTCTTTCAGATTTTATGCGATTCAGTTCGATATTTACAAGAAAAAGGATTAAAGAGGTCAATTTTTAAAATTACTACTACACCAAATTATATGAAGTAATTTTTTACGAGTAAGAAGGGCAAAAAACCGTGGCTGATACAGATCACAGATGACGTTTACAGTTTAAACTTATCTCTCTTGTACACTTGAAAAATGTTCTCTTCACAGATGAGTGCCAGTTTGGTTTGTGGCAATCATGACAGGGACCGTGTGTGAAGTAGACGTGGAGAACGCTTGAAACCAGCAAAGAAACGTCTTCACACCCGGCAACTTGTGGAATCAACCTCTCTTCCCAACAGGAGGCCAGAACATGTTAGAACCCGAGGAAGCAGGAACACTTGTGCTTGCTCTTCTGCAAAAAGAGAAACAAAAAAGGAGGAAACTCAATAAAGAAAAGTGTGGGTTTATCCGTTGTTATAAAATTGGGAAACGGGCGTTTTCTCTTAAATACTGTTGGGCTACTTCCCCCTCCCCCAAATTTCGCTTCTTTTAATTTTATCACTATACTCCTTACACCTCATGTCCCATATCACATGGGACTAATACGAATATCTTCAATGTACTGCTCCACATTGAAACTTGCCATTTCAACGCTTTCGATGGTGAACTCAGTTGACATAGGCGACAGGTGTGAAGGACGAATGCCGAGCAGTGTCTTTTGAGTTGAGTCAACCTGTTGGGATGAGAACGTGAGCGGCACTTGTGAAGAGTGTGTCGCCTGGGCGGACGAGTTGACTGCGTGTGAAGTGGTTGAGGCGATTCCCAAACATTTTGCTACCCGGAACACTCCTTGACACCCGTCCGTTCAACTAATTGCCTCGTCTGAAAAAGCCCTATGTCAAGTAAAACGTCCTCAGTGTGCTTCTTCCTGTTGAAGTGGCTGGTTACACGGTCTATTAGCGTACATAGTTGTGTCAGTGTGGATAGTGCACGACGGAACCCAAATTGTTCAGGTATCAATATGTTCTGATCCATGAATTTTGGAAAAGATGTAATACTTTGTCAGCGTGTCTTACAGACTAGAACAGCTCGTGACACCAAAAAAACTACCCACAGGGACACCTTCCCTGTGGGCCCAGGCAAAGTTCAACCATCAACCCTGTGCCTGGGGGTAACCAATGATGGAGGCAAAATCCCCTATTACCTCCCCGATCCCTTCCTTATCCTTTTCCCTTCCCCTCCTCCCATTGCTTTGACAGAAGCGTCCTGGTTTACTGAACCCGCACCAACGGTTGCATCAGTAGGGGGTTTGTATGAACTCCCGGGTGGGCGATCAGTCCCACCTTAAAAATAATACTAAACCACGAGAGAGTAGCGGCTCTACTAATTGAGGTTGGACTCGTGGTGGTCGTGGTTTGTAAAAAAATTGTACCTTAGCTAGAGGGTACCGGCCAACCGGAGCCGGAGATAGAGTGCCTTCTCTATCTCTCCGGGGGTGGTGAAAGGCACATGTATGGCTAAAGGTCGTGCCGGAAACCACAAAACACATGTATGGATGTGCCCTTTTCAGGGCACTTCTGAACTTGGTTAGCATTGCACCACCTCGCTAGCAAAGGAATATGACAACATGCATGGAAAATCTTCCTAGTGTTCTCTTTGAGAACACTGGGCGTCTGGAAAGTCCTCTCGGGGATAAGTCCGGACGTTAAAGATCCTCATGGGTCTCAACACCCATGAATAAAGATGGGAACATCAGACCAGAACAGCGAGGTTGATCATACTATAAGTTAAATAATATTTCAATCACCACGCAGTTTGTATTTTCTTCTGGTAATACTACTATTAATTGAAACGATTTTAGCCTTGGTAGGAAAGGGGTCAGTCGAAAAATTATAAATTTAAATAGTTTTATGTGATGAAGTTGGCTATGAACAGATTCTGTTCCTGTCTGTACGGATCGACCTTATGTAGATTTATATGAGGTATTAGGTCACAGAAACATAGACACTCCCAACTTCTGGTTCGGAGTTAGTGTACAATTTCTTTATCAGGTTTGTAGATGTTTATAAATCCTTGATAATGAATGAATAACATATAACAACAACAATTAAAATAACAAAAATACTTAAAAAACTAATAGATTTTTCACCAATTTAATAAATAAAATAGCGGAAAAAATCAAGCCATGCTTGATTCTCTGGTCGGATGGAGTTGCGTATTGCGTCTTGTCCCCAATCGAATTAACATTTGAGACAAAATTTCGCTATAGAAAACCATCGGAATTGGAAACGATTGTCGATAAGATCAAAAAGTCATTTTCTAGGCCGTTTTGTTTATAAAGGCGCATTCGCCCTTCGCAGCAGCGTCACCGCAGTCGTACGGACGAAGGCTGCCTCTCGGTTACGCAACGCTCGGTTTCCCCATTCAAAAGATTATGACGGTCCTTGAAAACGGCGTTTCATTCAAGTGTCCATTCTCCGGACACACATGTTCCTATATAACATAATTTCTATTATGAAACAGCACCACCGCAAAACATGGGCCGGCAAGAAAGAAGAAGTCTTCAAAAAATGAACGACGGTTATTGCCTGAAGCATTTGGCGAGGGTGTTCAATTGACTAATTGGTATTCTGAATTATGCATATTATATATATTATTTATATATCATTATATTATATTATTATGTATCATTAATTTTGCTTTCAATTGTATTTAAACCAATTTCACTTCTGTTTTTAATTTTCTGTGTATGGTATTTAGTGGCCTTAGTTATTATTCGAAGATCGTGAGATGCGGTTTTGTGTGACGTAGGACATCGACACGGAAAATAAACACTTTGACCGCTGAAGATGATCTCAATAAAGATCGAAACGTTGGCACGATAAAGAAAATGTTTTTCTAAAACCTACGTCACACGATCTCCGAGTAATAATTTTTAATTTTACGTTTATTACCAGTAATATGTTGTTATTTCGGCGAGATTTCCTATTGTCTGCTGGTTATGAACCTGTAGTTAGTTCGGTTGCGGTTGAGTTTCGGGTATCTAATAGAGCAAAACAACAAGAATAAGCAAACCAACACTTCAAATAAAATAATGTTTTGTTATTCATACACAGTGATGATGTGCGTGTATGTTGCTGTCGTCATCTTCTATTATCAGTTCTTTGTTCCAAGAAAGTTTTCTTCGTCGAAAAATAAAATTTTCATAAACAAGCCCATATAAATATTTGAAGAATCTAACCAAGTTTCCAACACTAGAAGAAAGAGAAAATATGGTATTAAAAGATTTTTCAACTATTATTTATTATTTAAACGTTCCTACTAGCTTTCAGTCTGTTTCCACAGGGAGTGATTGATTTATGAGGAAGAAATTTGATGGAGCTGGCAGAAGCGATTCCAGAAAATCTCATAAAGAAAACTGAGTTAGTTTTATAGATAAATACTACATAATAATTGTACGTAAATATATTTATAAAGGAAATCGTGTAAACACTGCTCTTTCTTGGTGGTAGGCGTGGTTGATTAACAACTTATGTCCGTGAACGAACTTATGAATGAAACGAAACGACCAAGGACGGTGTGTTAATTTAATTCGACATTCATACCTTCGTTCATAATTTCTTCTTCTTTACGATCGAATGCAAAAACAATATTTTTCCCCTAAAAAAATATCAATGTGTTTTTTTAAATTTGGTTATGATAAAGTATGAAAGGATTACAAAGGAAAAGTATAAAAAGAACAGCATGACCAGGATGAATTTAATAATGAACGTTCAACAAATCGCAGACAAATGATCAATGATTGCATGCATACAGTACAGGTGTCCTTTTTAGATGGCCGAAAAAAAATCGTATTTAATATTTTTACATTTTTACTGCTTAAAAAAAAACATTTGTTGTTAGAATTAATTAAGGTTTTTAGTTGAGATGAAAAAAGTTAATGGCACGAGAGGGATTCGAACCCACGACGGGGAGTTGATGTCCGAGTGGATCGAGGTCACGATAGCTCAGGTGGTAGAGCAGCGGCGTATCTAGCCGAAGGTCGAGGGTTCGAATCCCTCTCGTGCCATTAACTTTTTTTCATCTCAACTAAAAACCTTAATTAATTGTAATGTTTAATTGGTCAAGCGGACCACGAAATTAGTGAATTTGTTGTTAGGTTACTCAGAGCGAATACAACTTTGAAATCTTAAACGAGAACGTTTCTTTTCTTATCTGCTGTTTAAAGGCTTTTTACACTGAAAACGATGAAACAATCAGATTTTAAATACGTAAAAGAATAACAAAGATATGGCTCATTATGCGAAAAGAAATATCTTAACTGGTGCTGAAGGATTAAAGCGCTACCTTGGGGCAAAATTTCCTAGTGCAACAGCTAAAAGCGCTTCAAGTTGTCTCGCCATACGATCAGTACGCCAATCTAGTTCAACAGCGGCTTTCGTTAGGTGTCCTTGGTGAAGTTTTAGTTTTCGTTCAAAAAGTTCAAACAATGTAAATGCATCAGCAGTACCGACAGTGTTGTTGGCGTTACAACCAACTTTGGCAAAACCATCATTGAATTATTTTATTTTTTTATTATTAAGCATTTATTTGCTATTTTGGTGCTAATAGGTTTTATGCATTTTTTAGGATGATAGTGATCTCTGTGTTCCTGTTTATTGTAATGTTCTTTAGTATACTTGCAGTAAAACATTTTTAAGGAGCGTTGGTAAATCCTCTCGGAGAAGATTCAGAAACTGAGCTCTGTTAAATTGGTTTAATAGAAGTCAGGCCTAATTAACTGATTAACTGATAACTGGAGTCCACACCAAACATTTATGCATGGAACAACTTGGTTATGATGATAGTTGATTCGGCGGTTTTCCTGTGCTCACCTTTGAAAATTCCACCGATTGAGAATGCCATTTGCCACAAACAATCTGGATCTCTGTACGGTCTTTATGAAAACGAAAATTCAATTGCCAATCTTTCGACCTATTTTAAGTTCATCATCAGGGTCTAAATTAATTATGTATTATGAATATGGTTGTACAGTTAATTCAACTAACTATATTGAACATCAAAAACACAAACAGGAACACAAAGATATTCAAAACACGTAGACTACTTTTTTTTTAAAATTCAACGGATTATTAACTAAAAACGTGCTGACCCATGTCCGACTAACCCCAAAAACAGCAAAAGAAAATACTTCAAAATAAAACGAAATTAAGACATTTCTTTCCACTTTTGTGCCATAAGACCATTTTTTACCATCTTCAGGGTATCGATTCGAACAAAAAGACCCCTTTGTAAGTCAGGTTGTAATGCAGGGCCGCGGGATTCGAACCCGGGAACTTTACCTTACAGTGATGAGCGCCGTGTCAACGCCTAAGACATTGCGGGCACCTACGCCCCTCCAAAAATTCTTTTCAAAACAGTGGGTGAAAGAGTATATAACCTCATTTAAAATTTCCAAGTTGTTCTGGTTCTGACGTATTTTATCAACAACAATGTTAAAAAAAGCAGGAAAAAATAAAAGGCATGCAAAAAAGAAGAAAAAAAACCTGGTTGAAAAAATGGCCAACTTTGGAAATGCATATTTTCTCAGCCTTTTAAATCACAGTCCTGCGCTAGGCCCCATTTTTTAGAAAATTTTTCGCTGAAAAAGATGGCTTTTTATATGTTTTCCTAGCTTCAGTCATTCATCAGTACATTCAAAAATTCTGGAACGTCAATTATTTTGCACTTTTTACGAAAATTTCAAATTGAGCTGTGGAGCCAGGAAATCGTACGGGAGAGACGCTCCCTAACTCGAAAAAGGTTGAGAAATCGGTCAAAGAGGAAGGTGACCAGTTGTTAGCTTATTAAAATTTCCTATCGATACCTAAAGGGCGTCGATCTGGGATAATTTCCTGGCTCCACAGCTCAGTTGCAAAAAGTGCAAAAATTGACACGTTCCAGATTTTTTGAATTTACTGATGAATGACGAAGTTAGGAAAACATTAAAAAAAGCCATCTTTTTACAGCGTAAAATTGTCTAAATATTGAGACTTAGCGCGCAGGCTGAGAAAATATGCATTTCCAACATTGGCCATTTTTTGATTGGCAGTGTATATATAAAAAATTCATATAAAAATTTTAATTGTCAGAGGTCATCAAATTGCTGATAACTACTCAAAAACTCACAGTACATCTAAAAAACTTTCTGCTTTCTACAATTATTTATACTATTTATCAATATTTACTATTAGACACACATTGTTAACATTACGTAATAACTATTGCTATATGTGTGTACAATGTATTTACTATATACAATTTTAAGTAAATTCCAAGTTGTCTAGATAAGCAGAATTAACAAATTCCCTTACAAAATTGTTTTTCAGGGGTGTTGGTGGCCGCGACGTTTTAGGCGTTGACACGGCGCTCATCACTGCAAGGTAAAGGTCTCGGGTTCGAATCCAGCGGCCCTGCGTTCGATCCCGACATACTTACAAATGGGCACCGGCACCCTGAGGATTTATATGACCTCTGGTATTACGAACTATCGTAAAAAAAAGTGTAATATGCAGTTTGAATATATTAATTTTTTTTAATTGTAAACATTAGGTGTCTATTTTCTATATAAATATATCTTTTTCTTAAAATCGCGGATAGCGGTAGATGGTATATATAAAGAAGGATCTTATTATCGTGTTGTACCCATGAGGGGAAACGACATCCCTTCAAAATGGATTTGTATATATACATATATGGCATAGTACAGGTATATTTATTTTTAAAAAAATTGTAAATTACTTATGTGTGTATGCGGTAATTGTGCCATGAGGTTTTCCATGTTTAAGTTCTGATGATGGGCTGTAGACCCGAAATATTCATATAATAGACAAAATTGAATAAAATATTTCAACCACGGAGAAGTTGGGATTTTTCAACCTTTCGATAAGTATATNAAATTGATTCCCTGGGGACCGCGGTAGCCGAGTGGTTAGCATGAGAGACTCTCACGCCGCGGTCGTGGGTTCGATTCCCACCGTTGCCCCTGGCCCTTTTTTCCCAATAACCCCCCAAATTTGAACACACATATACGAATTTGTCACATGGCTCATATGCTGGCTGTCATGGCTAATATGCATAGTTCATAACGCCCAAAAAAAAAAAAAAAAAGTACCTCGCCCCGAGGAATATCGAGTACGCTGGAGTGACTGTGTAACGTCTGGAAAGTAAAAGCATGTTATGAGCGAGAATGAAGTAGGTTGAACTCTGTGCCGAGGAACATCGAGTACTCTTGGGGAGTGAATGTGACCAGACTACTATGGCTGTTGTGATGTTTATACTTTTATTGTTTTATATTTATTTTGTAGATGACCAACTGAGGTACAAACGGTAGGCTTTTTACGATATTGTCATAGTTCTCAAATAAAAGCGCATAGTCATTAATAGACTGAGACGCTCAAATGGCTGCAGGCTGAAAAATATGCGTGAAAGACTAGAAAAAGAAATAAAAACACGCATAGGGCCGGCGATGACCTCATCTGTTTGTCGGCTTCTAAACTCCCACATTATTTTTCTTGTTATTAAGCTAAATAATGAAACTCTTAAAGTTTAAAAACGATTAACATGAAATGAACATTTTAAGTGTTTTCAGTGTTGAATGTAACTAATTCTATAAGAATATCAATGGAGCGGTAAGCATCATCGAACCTTCAAGGATTTGATTTTAGGACGGCATAACGTAGTAATAAAAAGTTCAGTACAAACTTCGACGTCTGCAATGTGAATCCGCTTGGATGTCGTGCATCAATCCTGCTCATTATCCCATTCATATCATTGCTGAGCAGTAAGCTGCAATTACAGTTATTATGCTTTTATCCACAATCAACCATTAAAGATGAGAAATCTGATATTAAACGTAGGAAACAAGGTTCATGTTTTTTTTCTCACAATATTGGCTGACTGCGTCTACGTTGAAATTTTGATTTTAAATATAAATTTTAAAATTGTTTAAAAAATGAAATATGTAAGGTAGTTGAAGTGTAAAATATTCGACGTTATGTAAATGTCGGCGACTAATATAATTTTTTGGTGTAGAGAAAAGTCTTCAGATGTGGAGGTCGATCCTTCCGCTTCTCTCTCGTCTTTCTTTTTCATTTTTTTTTCATTCTTGTTTATCCGTTTATCCGGTCATTGTGGAGAAGTACGGAATGATTTAGATTATTCAACCCTTGCCGGAGAGTGGCACACCTTGCCGACGTCACGTCCGGTGGGCGTGGAACAGGCCATCTGTCCCTGGAACAACTGTCCCTCCCACTTCCGGCAATACACGTGTACCTGGCACGTGTCCGCGATTTTCAATTTCTCAAGAGAGAGAGAAAGAAAAAAAGGAAAGGGGGCTTTATCGGAAAGTAGTACGAAAGACAAGGACGGGGATCGCCGTCGTAAACGATTAACGGAAGCTCAATTGACCCTGTCAAAACGGATCCTTTCATAACAAACTTGGTCTTCAAGGATACACTTTACCGGCCTTGTATACAATTAATAATACAAATTGATACATAAACATGAGCAATTTTTGAAATAAATAATTTATTATACATTAACATTAATAAACAAACAAACAATCTTGGTTAAAGATAAGTAGTTAAGTGTTAATAAAACAAAGGCCAATTTCTGAGGAATACATGAAATATGGATATTTTATATATAAATATTTCTAAAACGAATATCGAATGCGATTTTAATTTTGAATTATTATAGTATTAAAGTATAAAATTGAAAGCTTGGCATTTGACATATGTTCAAGGACCGCTGACGCAGCATAACTTTAAATCCTTTGTTCAAATATTGTCCTAGAGAAATTTTAGACTGGGAAGAGAAAAAACCGTAATTCAAAAGAAATAAATAAAAAAAAATTTTTAGTTGGGTTGATTATGATGTGTACAATTTTAAATACAGCGGAATTGAGCACATGTACATTTCACCTTTTTTATTGCCGGAATAAAACTTTGTTTCAATTGAAAACTTGTTTGACATTTGACAAATTTGAACCTATTAAAATATATATTATTATATTATACGTAACGTAATGGAAAAACCCGTTGTGCAAATCGTCCTGGTTGACTTTCCCCAGTTTTCCTTCAAATCCATCTCGACAAACAGGGCGTGGGATGAGTGAAAATCCCAGAAAATATATATTACATATGTTTTTTTTTAATATTACGTATTTTGAACAAGAAAGCAAAAAAATACTAATCCAACCGTACCCAATTCATCTTTGTAGTTATGCAAGGTAAGTGTTAAATTTACCAAACAAAACCTGGTGTCTATAGGATATAGACGTCTCGTAACATAAAACAATCTATTGTAATAACGATTGATTTTTTTTAGCGATTTCGTCACTGTAAATTTAACGAATTGCATCTTGATATATGATTTTTTTAAGTATGTTTTGTTTTTTAAATATTTCTGAGCCAGTTGTAGATTATGTGTTATATACTCCTTACGCAGAAGCCTCGTGACATTGTTTGTATATTCACACATATGTATAAATATTACATTTATACATTATATAAATTAAAGCACAGTAAACAGTCGTCTTCTTTCCTCTATGTTTAGAATGTCATCATAGATTATGAGGGTTGTGTCAGTGTGTTTATGATAAATTAATATGTCATATATGACAGATTAGATATCAGTGTGATATGTAAGATAAGAAAATAATATGCAGGAACACATTAAATGAGATTAGCCAGTTAAAAATAAATGTTTTAATAAAGAAGGCCAAAAAATTGATTATGAAAAAGAAAAACAATTTGGATTCGTTTTAATCATAAACACAAAATATACATCGAGGCTTCCAAATGTCTCTGATTATTTTCGAAAATCACAAAAATGGTGATAATTTTAACATGACTCCATCGATGCATACGAAACTTTTGGGGGATTTAAAACCTTATAAATTACACGCAATCGCACAAACGTCGCCTCTGCCAATAAATTAAAACCGAATAAAAAAATAAAAAGTTTGAGTTTTTTAAAATTATTTTTCTAACTTATAGTTGCATAAATATTGTTGACATAGCCCGAAAGTAAAAAATATTCTGCTTTTTAACTGAATGGTGAATGTGGATAAAATCCAGAGAGGTTATACATTGTTAAGTTATACACGGTACATTCCTGAGAAAATATCCCACCCCCTGCGAATTCGGACAAAAAATGTATATTGAAACAAAACACATAGAAAGGAGACAATAAAACATAGCGAACAACCAAAGCAGAAAATTTGGTCAAAATATCTACACTGAATACAGACAAAAGAAAAAAAGAACAACCGTACAGAATTGTAAAACGCAGCTCTAACGTACAAAAAAGCAGACCAAAAAGAAAATTTCAAAGTATGTTTATTCTTTCTATTTTATGTGTTTTGCTTGATTTTTACGATGAATTTTTTTAAAATACGAGAGTTGGTGTCGATGTTTTTGAAAAACAAAGCTCATTTGTAAGTAATCAGCGGCCTTACATTCGACCCCGGGACTTTACAGTGATGAGCGCCATGTCAACGCCACCGTTGCGGCCACCGACGCCCATTTATGCGTGTAAAATTTTTCGAACTAGTAGTCTAGAATCAATAGAAAAAGGTTTCGTTAAAATCAGTGATCCCACTTGTTAGCAAAATCCTTGAAAAAACCCTCCTGAAGCAACTATATTCCATCCTTGAAAGTTCCACTGTCATTCCAAAGTACGAAACGGAACATCCTTCCCTCTCGTCAACTACATAGAAATGGGTGTTCCGCATGGACGTATCATTGGTCCGATTCTCTATTCAGTATACTCTGCAAACGTTCCTATCAAAAGAATGAGGTAGTTTAGAAAAACACCTTTTTATTTTTTTGCCGACGTTTCGACCTTTATTCGGGTCATCTTCAGGGCATAAAGTGTGGTGCTATTCTTGTGGTTTCACATTGATCTTGTAGACAATACTTTCCCACAAAGCCAATATAACAGCACAAGAATAGCACCAGATTTTTATGCCTTGACGATGACGAATAAAGGTCGAAACATGGCAAAAAAAATGAAAAAGGTTGGAGATTTGAACAAAAAAAGTTTCTAATTCGTTTCAGTTGTTTTAATGTAACTTTGGCAGAAAAGTGTATTTGTTTAATTCTCGAGGATTTTTACTGTATAAAATCCGCTGTGCAAGGCAAACATGGTCTGGCAAGACGCAGTCACCTTTCCCCTGTTTCTCTGGTCGTGAAATATCAAGAACCGGTCGAACGTATCGACACCCGATCAGTGTTAATCTGATAAAATTCCGCCAGTTTTGACAAATATTTATCAACGTAATTTGACATTAATTCCCCGGCACGATTTATCCTTTCGTCTTTTCGTTTTAAATATTGTGAACGATAAAATTCGTAACGAATGACAGACGGCGAATTTCAACAACACGATTTGATTCAATCAAAATATCTAATTCAGGTTTGTAAATTTTAAACGTAATTAAATTTAATTTCTCACAGACCTAGATAAACAGTATACAATATACACTTCTCGGTAGATATAAAATGATATTTACATAAATGTGCAAATTAATTCGTCGTACATTCGACATATACATCAAAATAAATACAATTTAACAAGGTACAAACATCAAACATAAAATTTAAAATAAATTAAACAATAAATTTGTATTTAATAAAAACGTCGATGTAAAAGTAAAAATTATCGTTAGATTTATTTAGACCCTTTTAAGAATCCCGAGTTCGAATCTCAGCAGCCCTGATTTTTGAAACACCAACTGATGTTGCGGGGGGAAAAGTTTCTAAAATAAATCCTGGGTGACGTTGTTGGAGGCTTCATGCTTTCGCAATACCATTTTTCTCAGCTTCACGGAAAACATTGAATCATGGGCTAATCCGAGAACCCTAATCCAACCCTACCTAATCCTAACCTTACCTAACCTAACTATCCCCTTACCTTATTGACGTAACGCAAAATCAAGCGCAAGTCCAACCAAACGCAGTCACGTAATCGGTTTTGCCGAAAATGCCAACCCAAAAATACATCCATGATAATAAACAGTAAAACAATAGAAAACCGAAAAACAGTAAATTTAACATTTTTTACAATCCATTTACGGTTTAGTGGTCAATTCACCAAGTTACTTCTATCAATTAATTATTCTTTCTATGTAAGCTCTTGATTGAGATAAAAAAGTCGAACCCACGTCCTTCGGCTAAATACGCCGCTACTCGACCACTTGAGCTATCCTATTTTTTACAATTACCAGAAACTTAAATGTAAAACACAAAATATGATACTAACACAGCTTAAAAACTAAATAAATATATTAAAAGAAACTTTCTCAGACGCAATAAATTTAATGAATAAATTTTGATAAACAATTTATAGGTTTATTGTTTATCTTTCAACACGATTATGCATATTTTACTGAATAATCTATTTACTAATTATTATATTCATTAAGTTTAATTTTGAAAAATATAATGTCATTGTAATAACATAAATTCAGGTATGTTAAAGTGAAATTTGTCATGTGGTTAAGATTTAACTAATATTAGTTAATAATCTGTTCATTTTACTATGCTATAGAAGATGACTTAATTCTTTTAAACAATGAATATTACTAAAATAATTTTAAATAAGTAATTCTGTATTTTATTATAGGCTGAAATCACTTCTTCAGTCTCTTAAATTGATTAGTACATAAAATAAAAGGATAATATGATTTTATACTTGACGTAATCTAGACAAAACAATAAAAATTATATTTTGAATATTTTTTTAAAATTACGATCGGAAAATTATATAAAGAATGCCAATAAAACCACCATGCCAAATAAAATTTTAAAATCTTGTCTCAAAACAACTGTGCTTATAAGACAAAATTAGTATTTAAAAACAAATATTTTGGTTGATAATGAAAAAATAGTGTTAAGGGGGCGTCAGTGGTCCAAACAAGGCGTTGACAAGGTGCTCATCGCTGTAAGGTAAAGGTCCCGGGTTCGAATCCAGCGGCCCTGCATTCGAACCCGACATACTCACGAATGGGCTTTTTTTCCAAAACACTGGCATCCCGAGGGTTTATATAACCTCTGCTGCTGCGAACCCACGTAAAAAAAATTGTGTTAAGAAAAAAAAATATTTTGTCCTGCATGGACGTAAAATATCTCATTTTTTTAAAAAAACTTTTAAAATAATGAATCACCTGTTAATAATAGCTTTTCCCAAGATCCTTAATTGTTTTTAGCCTCTATTGTATTTTTCGATGACGATTAATTTTTTGTTGTAAATTTCAAGAATTTTTTATTGATCGTGAATCAATATTTAAATATTGAACTCGAGCTATCAGATGAGATTTTGTTAAAATTTAATATTATTTAAGCAGTTTAATATTCGTCTCTTGTACGGAGGGATTTAGAAGGATTACGATACTCGAGGGATGCAGGAGGAAATGGCCCAGCTCCGGATCGTTAACCCCCCCCCCCCTACATACAAGGAATTAATATTATTTACTGCTGGTTATTTGCAATCGAAGGCTGCGATGCCCGTTAGCCCATAACACTTTATTTACAAGGCTATAAACTCTGGCCAGACTTCCTTTTGAGCGAGGTGTTAAAGAATACTCGGACCGTCATTTCTCTTCAAGGACGACGGGATTTCTATCCGAGATGCATGGGATATCGGAAAGCTATGAAGCATTCGATTGCCTCAACGCCCAAGTCCATTCCCTGTCAAAAGTGGCTTACATCCACTTAAAATACGGCGAGACGTGAAATATTGTATAAATGGGTAACACGGCAGAACGGCCGCACTGTAGAATTTTATTTTAAATTTTTACAACTGAAACATATGACAGTACAGGTTTCAGCCAAAGTAGCTGCACAGATGGACAATTTCTTTGACATTTTTGTCTATTTTTTGTAATTCTAAAAAACTTTCTTTTATTGTTTGTGAAAGAAGATGGTTAATGACGTAGTTAATAATCATGGTTAATCATAGTTATATAGGTTCACATAGTGGAAGGTTACAGGTGTAAAGGATCAGGGTAATGGCCCAAGAAAAACACTTTTTAAGCCAAAGCCTTGGCTCGACCTTTATTATGCTCTAGTGAAAAAAGTATTGGTAGAATTATAATTATATTGTATACATAGTCTGTCAGAGAGACCTTTGCTCATTTGTTTTTATATTTATATATATGTTTAAAAACTGACCACCGAATCAGCCCTGAAAAAGGCGTAATAAAAGTCGAAAGCTAGGCGTTGGCTGAAAAACGTGTTTATTTTTACAGTGCACCCTCAGTTATCCGAACTAATCGTTGCAGGTTGCAGGGAATATTCTGATTAATGAAAAATTCGGATTACAGAGTGGGTTAAAAAATACATACACAATTCATTGAACAAATGAAATTTTCGAAAATTCGTATATTTTTTCTTTCGTATGAGCCTCTGTCTTTCTCACTCACTCACTCATTCATCCACTTACACTCCCTCTCCTCTCACTCACTCACTCTCTTTCTCACTCACTCTTCGCTTACTTTCTTAGCCTCTCTGTCTTTCTCTCTCTATCTCAATCTCAATCACTCACTCATTCAGTCTCTTTCTTCTCACTCATTCACTCAGTTCCATGCTCACGCATTCGCTCGCTCACACTCTCTCTTCCCATTCCACCCTAAATAATATTTCATTTGTTTCCTTCTAAAATTCTTGTCTTCTTAAATTTTCACTTCTTGATTTTTTGTCCGGTTTGGATTTCTGGAATGTATATAGTCTATGTTCGGATTAGGGAAAGAGCACTGTACACATATTTGCAAATATACCATATATAGTGTTAGCACACAAAAAATTATGTCCAAAATATTGATAAATGATAGAATTATTATAAATTTTATCATCAATAACATCTTGATTGGTTTAGAACAATTGATGCTTTAAACCTAGAAACATAAACCAAAGCATGGGCATGACAAGATGTGTGGAATTTTATAGCCATAGTACCACATCTCTAACTTATACATTATTGTATGTATTTGAATATAACTTGATACTCACTCAAGAAGTTCAGCTTCAGAAAACAACAATAACAGATCAGATTTCTTGTGGTAATTAATTATGAGAAACATGTTGCATTGTAAAGATATTTTAAAAGGGACATTTCTTTAAAGAAACTCTATTTTGAATTAATTAAACATTAAGTACACTTGATATTATTATTTAATAATGAATTACTAAAACCATTTGGCACTATAAATTCTCTTAACCACATTGCTATAACAAAAATTCAACTTTAATTAATTAAATATTAAAAAATAAGTATGTTTATCAATTAATTATTTAAAAAACATTCAACTTTGACATTTAATGTGTAAAATCTCTTTTTTAAGTCTACCCTGAGGTTGTTTAATTTAAAGCATTCATTCCAAATCATCCGGTTTTATGTTTCAACTGAAAGCAATAATTGTAACAAGCTCTTCACCAGAAGGTTTATTATATTAGAAAGCTTGTTTCGAAACGTCCTCAAGACATTTTAATTAAATTCTTTAACATTAATTAATCCGGGTAAAGTGAGTGAGTGCACCGGGATAAATGGCCGTATAAAGATTAAATTGGCAAAGAGAGTTGTGCACAATTTTCAATTGATGGCCAGTTAATCAATGATAAAATGAAAGAACGTCGGGACGGAATTGTTTCTCTTACATGCATAAAATGAATTGAGTGCAATAAAGTTTAGTATAATGATTTAAAATAAATGGTTATTTGGAGATCGTGAGATGCGGTCTAGTGTGACGTAGGTTTTAGAAAAACATTTTCTTTATCGTGCCAACGTTTCGATCTTTATTGAGATCATCCTCAGGGCTCAAAAAGTGTTTGTTTTCTGTGTAGATGTGAGAATCTTTCAACACGACACCCGATAATGACTCATCTACACAGAAAACGAACACTTTGAGCCCTGAAGATGAGCTCAATAAAGATCGAAACGTTGGCACGATAAAGAAAATGTTTTTCTAAAACCTACGTCACACCAGACCGCATCTCACGATCTCCAAATAATCATTAACTAATGGTCACTAAACACCATGAACATGGTGACACCAGAACATGAAAACTATTTGGAACAGTTGAGATAGCAATCTGAAACTTTATTTTACGCTTTTGGCCAGGAATCATGCTGTATTAACTTTTAATGACTATTCTTAAAACAACGAATAATGAATTTTTTTGGCTTTTGGACGGGTAAATTATAATTTAAAAAATGGATTTATTGTATGGGAAATGGACAAAATTTGAGGAAATTTTTATTTCTCTTGTAGGATAATATGAAAATTCTGAATAAATTTTATATTTTGCGACTGTTTTAACTCTTTGTTAAGTGGAAAATGTAATGTTGGCCTTTAAGAATAATGTCAGTATTGCCTTGTTTAATTTATGTTTTTATCCATGAAAAGGGGCCAAAACAAGCTCTATCGATGAAGGCCAGAATATCAAACAGAGGGAGGAAAGCTCGGTTAAATGTGAGATCAAGTCGGAAACAAGCGTTCGCGAAGTTCTATCAGTCAAAGAAAGCGATCGTCTAGTAGGCCCCCAGTTTAAGAAGAAACGTTATTTCGTGAAAGAATTACACAAAGAACAGAAACCGCCGAAAAAGCCGAAGCTCAGATGTGGCTGCCTGATTTGTATTGCTTTCATAATAGCATTCAAGGGATTGAGAAAATTTTTATTAGGAATGCGTACGGACATGTCAAAAATGGATTTTCTCAATCCGGCATTTTCTACAAAGCTGATTTGATACTGTCCGATTCTGTATTACAAAATTAGAAAATATAAATTGTGTCCAACAAATTTAAAAAGAAATTTTCACATTCATTAAAAAACAATCAGGCTATATAGTTTTTACATATCTTACATAAAAATTAGCATATATATCATAAAAAAAACTTTTATTTTATACTCTACATTTTAGGAGTAAGGAAAAAATGTCAAGCTATTTTCTACAAACACAGAATGAAATTTTTCAATGGCACGCTGCAGATAATAAAACCCTTCAAGATGATAATACGTATTATTTTGAATAAAACTGAAGAATTTAAACAATTGTTTATCAACTTAAAGATATTTTTATATTCTAAATGTGCTAAAGTATTCAGAAATGTTATTTGCGTTTGCCAGTTCCAGCAACCCTTCCCACGCGCGGTTTTCGCATCTAGAAGGAATGTATTTACTAGAGTGAACGTTTGAGTGAATGGGTGGGTTTGCGACGGAATATAGAGTTCCCGATAGACCCACGAAACTAGTTTAATTGTTTATAGTCATTAAATTCGAATTTAATGAATTAAAATGAAGTACACTTCACTAAAGCTCTCCCTGGCCTTTTCACTTGTCGCCGAGAATCAAATAAGATTACACGACATTTGAAAAATGGCAAAAAGGAGGGAAAATTCACAAGGTGCGGTTGAGATGGGAAGTTAGTGCCCGAGGGAATCGAAGTCACCATAGCTCAATTGGTAGAGTAGTGGCGTATCAAGCCGAAGGTCGTGTGTTCGAATCCCGCTCGTGACACTGACCTTTTTATCTCAAATTAAAACCTTAATTAAGTGATTGTTTACCACTACACCAATGCTGCGGCGGTAACACTTTTCCGTCGTATGCAGAAGTGCGTCAGCTCTCATCTTGAGAATCAAAGCGTCCGATAAGGCCGAATAGGCCAGGTGCGGACGTTAAAGATCCTCTTGTCTTGTTGACGATGAGTAAATCGGGAACGCATGTATGTGTTACATAAAGGATAAACCGCATTTGAGCTTACGCACCAGTAACGAAAATCGTCACCTTCATAAAAAAAGGTTTCCGTCTTAGAAAGTGCCAAAGGGACATTTTTGGACTGCCAAGTATTTGGAATATTTTCCAATCTATCTAATACCTAAACGCCTTTTCATTAGTAATATATAATTTCTGTTCACAACAACGGCTAAAAACTGATTTTACAACGCGTTCTTAATCGTTATATCCTTTATATTTCGATGTCCGATTGACCAAATAACTTCTAATTGGTTGAAATGAAAAAGCTAGGGTCACGAGCGGGAATCGAACCCGCGACCTTCTGTTCTAACCACTTGAGCTATCGTGACTTCGATCCACTACATCCAACTTCCCATCTCAACCTTCTTCTCGAATTTTCCCTCCTTTTTATCATTTTTCAAATGTCGTGTAATCAGGATTAGATTCTCGGCTACAAATGAAATGAAATAAATACCTTACATAAAGATTACTTAATCATTTTTATTCGTGCATCTTGGGCAACCACCAGATAATCGCCAATAAAATACAAGGACATGGTTTTCAAAGAAAATTACTTTCTTGTCATAAATTTGCCGTTTTAACAAGATTCGTTTGGCAACGCTCGTTCCCAACATTAATCAGTAATCGATTCGAGTTGATCAGATGATTTGCAGACCAGGTGATTTTTTTAATGCAAATTTGGTGTGTATAAATATATTCTAGAGTCTATTTACACTGAGTAAGAATTGTTTTTGTAACCGATCATAGTACCTAGGTAATGTCAAGTCACCATACCGTTATACTCTATTATAAAAAAATAAATATTCATTATCAGCAAATATCGTTTGTGCTTTAGAAAATGGCTGACTTTACATAAAAATATGTCAGCCGTTAGGTGTTACATTTCATATTATTCATGGGCAAACTGTGCTAATCGTGTTAGGTGTGCAGGACTGAAATCACGAAGGGCCTCTTAACGTGTGAATGAGATAATAGGGGTATCCACGATGTTTGTAAGATGTTAACTCGTGTTAAGTCGAATAGAGAAATGTCCAGTAAGATCGTGAATGCCCTATTCTTTTCTTAGCATGTTAAACGTTAATTTTTCCGCAATGCTGCGCGTGGCGATTGGTAGAGCCAAAAATAAAGCTAGAACAGTGATTATTGTTGTTGTTTGTTTTGGTTTTCTTTTGAGTTAAATTGTAAGATGCCAGAAATTAATAAAAAAGGAAAATTAATCAAATCTTTCATTCAAAATGCTATCTATGTACTAACAAATGACACGCTTCAATTCGTGCTGACATAACTGACTTGTATCCTAACAAAAGAAAAGTATTGTTCTGATTTGATTAACGCTTATTTAAGAATCAAAGTACATGTAAAAATAGCTGTTAAATTCATGGCTGCCATGTTGGTTACCTACGTCCCAACGGATAGCAACGTGACTACATTTTCAACCTAGCATCTAACATTGGCCCTGGATTGTTAGATCGAGCAGTGTTAACTAGCCGATTCTTACAATCTACTTCATCATTTTTCTCGATCTAACATGACCTAACAGAGTTAACAGGGTTAATACAATGATCGTGAATACCCCTAATGTTGAAATTTATTTTATTTAAAATTTTAAGAAAAGATCCAAATGTTTTTATATTAATTCTCTGTGTTCACTTGGCCAATATGATTCTTGCTGCATCACTGATCTCCTAAGTGAAATCCGTGGCCCTTTGGGTAGGTCACAGTCAAAGAGAATGTGATCCCTGGTTTCTTCCAAACCTGCCTGACATTCGCTTGATGGGTCGTCGATCACGTGGAATCGAAGAGATACGACTTAGCTCTGACATGCCCACTCTAAAATTGAGTTGTTTTGAATGAGTGGGGAAAGCCAGCCATTTTTCTTCCCGGCACTGTTGGAAAGACCTTGGTATGCGAAGCTCTGTCGTGATCGTATAACTTTATAGGTTAGGGGATGTATCTATTATGAACGAGAGTATAAGGACAGGTGAGAAATTAATAAAAGAAATGTATTGGTCTGATTTAATTAATGCTTATTTAAGAATAAAAATCCGTGTAAACAAAAAACAGCTGTTAAATTCATGGCTGCCATGTTGGTTACCTACGCGCTAACAGATAGCAAAGTGACTACATTTTCGACCTTACAAATAACATTGACCCTGGCCTGTTAGATCGAGTAATGTTAACTAGCCGATTCTTACAATCTACTTCATCATTTTTCTCGACCTAACAGAGTTAACAGGGTTAACACAAAGATCGTGAATATCCGTAATGGTTTACTATCTTTGCTAGTGGAGGCAGAGGTGTTTGGGTCCTGGTGAGGCCAGTAGGGGTAATAAAGAAAGGTTTAAATATAACATATGGAACTTTACGAGGAAAATACACGAACTATTTTAAATCTTAAATCTAAAAATACTGTATTATAATAAAAATAATTACAAATGTACTTTGCTGTTGGAGATGTTGAAAAAAGTTCATTCTTTGTTTTCTAGAATCTGACAGCCTATTGACTATATGTAGACAAACAAGCCAACCTTTGAATTATAGGAGATGATCTAAGCAGATCAAAATCTAATTTATAATAACAACTTATAATCCAGCGAGTTTTTTTTTTAACTTTTGCGTTTAAAAGTAAATCACTTCATTGTTAATAACAACAAACAATACTGAGAAAACATTGGAAAGTACATGAATAGTCTTCCTGATCACATAAGCACATTTAGCAAATTAAAATGTCGAAAGGTCGTTCGAGTAAAATTCGTTTAGCATCGGGCACAACGGTCGCGATAATACCCTAATTATCCATACATAAAAGAAATATAAACAACTTTTCCGAGATATAATCCGGCCAAACTAGGGGTAGATTTTTTTTAAATGTGTACATTTTTTGTCAGTTCTTTTAAGATTATTCGATTTTCACGCCGGCTTCGTTCCATCGATCAGGCTAAGTTAAATGACATTTTGCGGTCCGTAAATTGCGTTATTACTTCTATCGGCCTTGTTAAACCGTAAAATATACTCTGGCTTTAACTGACTCGATTATAACGCGATTAGAGGTCAGGAATAAATCAAGCGAGAAGGCATTTGAGAAAGGATTAGTTCGTGTTCTATGCTAATTTTGATACTCCTCCACCGGAAACGATCACCCAAAGGTTATTCTTACAGGCCATCTTCGGCAGTATGCCTAAAATGTTGAGAACCTTTTTTTTCCTCTTTTTAAAAGGCTTCTTCGATCAAAAGTTCAGCAATGAAATTATTCAAGAATTACGCCGTTTAAAAACCGAATTATTGAAATAGTGTGACTAGTTTAAAATAGAAAATATTATTTTGGCATTTGAAGGCTAATGGCATTCCAAGCTTAAAAAGTTAACGTTTTCCCTTTTGATTTATTACCCAGTGACTAGTTCATGCCCTCAGATCGTAATTGATGTGTTGATTTTTTTTTAAAAATTCGAAAAGACATTAATGACTTTCCAGGATATTTGGCGTGGATTGCCGAAATACAATCGTTTCGACAGCCCGATAACTTCATTCTTGGACCACCTACAGTCGTATGTGCCGTGAATAGTAACAGTTTAAAAGATCGTTAAGGACATGTTAATGAACTATTTTATCCTCGAGCCATCTGGCCGATCGGTGGACGGATTGGAAATAAGGATCTAGTCTAAACACGTAACTCTCCGTTAATGGTCCATGGGTGGGTCACAATTTTCGGCCAGTCTCATAAACCCCAGTGCCTAAAAGGTCCAATTTATTTTTGAACAGTTTTATTCGCCTGTGCATCGGAGAGAGATTGTTTTCTAAAATCGCGGAGGGCTTTTTTTCGAAAGGAAGACGACTTTTTTCGGTTTTCGATTGATGGGCTTGATTCAGACAAGGTGCGACAAAATAAGCCTCGCAGATGTTTCATTTTCGCTCAAAGACGAAGTTTTGATAAGAAAATCTCGGATGGCCTCGATACTTTTTTAAACACACAGGGATCAGGAAAAAAATCCATAATATCAAAATTATTTGGGCGGCGTGATATTTCGTCACCGTATATAAACGGATATAGGAATTTACATTTTAATCCATCTGGATATTAGTTAGCCACTCCCAAATACTTCAGTCAATTCCTTACTGGCTGACAGACACCTTGTCAAGATCTGTTTAGATAGCAAAATCACTCAGGGGAATAACAATGGTTTTTTAATTACGGTTATAAGAGTGCATATCTGATGGCAAAACTAACTTTCAATGCCTTGTAACTGAATGAGACTGAACTCGGATAACTTAAAGAAAATGGACTTAAATTGTAAATCTAGAATGTTGGCTATTTTTTGGAACTAAACAACCATTTATTTTTATACCAGATATTTCAATTGCTAATGCATCTCCGGCCAGGTCCCTACCACCCTCTTGGCCCAAAATGCATTAGCAATTGAAATATATCCCATAAAAATAAATGGTATGTTTAGTAAAAAAAATAACCAACATTCTAATTTTAAAATATGTTTACAACCAAATTAAATTAAAATTATTAAAAAATAAAATATGACTTAAATTCAAGGATAATCTGAAAACAACAACTTATTTATTTTTACAATAGTTTTTAGAAAGATTTATTATAACATAACACACCACATAAAACCAAGTTTCTCGTAAAAACCCCCTCTCTATTCTATCTAAATTTTTAGTAACATCTTTTGCCTCAGAAACCCACATGAGAAACAAAAAGAGAATGGCATTGAAATTAATTTTCCTAAATAAAAAATAAAAATTATTCGAAACACAAGAGTTTTTTCGTATTGTTTTCCAACTGGAATCCCCTTTAATGTGCCTTACCCATGCCTAGATCTTGGGTCCCACACTCCACTGTACCTGCAGGAGTGAAGCGACTGAAGATTGTGCGAAAAATTAATGCTCGACAAGAATGAATAAAGAGCTCTTGCAGCAGATAGAACAATCACTTTGTTTAAAGTTAGGTGCATTCTTTTCGCCAACCACATGGCACCAATTTCCAATCCAGCGAAAGGTTGTTATTAATCTTTAATTAAGGTTATGGTTGAGATAAAAAAGTCAGTGTCATGAGTGGGATTCGACCCCGCGACCTTCGGCTAAATAAGCTGCTGCTCTACCACCGAGAATCAAATAGATTACACGACATTTGAAAAATGGCAAAAAGGAGGGAAAATTAAAAAAGTGGGGTTGAGATGGGAAGTTGGTGTCCGAATGGATCGAAGTCACGATAGCTCAAGTGGTTACAGCAGCGGCGTATTTAGTCGAAGGACGTGGGTTCGAATCCCGCTCGTGCCAGAAACTTTTTCATTTCAACCAAAACCTTACATAAAAATCCAATTAATTAAGGTTCTTAAGTTGAGATAAAAAAGCCAGTGTCACGAGCGGGACTCGAACCCACGACCTTCGGCCCGCCACGCCGCCACTCCACCACCCGAGCTATCGTGACCTCGATCACCTCGGGCACCAACTTCCCATCTCAACCGCACCTTTTGAATTTTCCGCCCTTTTTGCCATTTTTCAAATATCTGAACTTTTATCTCAACTTAAGAACCTTAATTAATTGAATGTTATTAATTGGTCAAGCGGACCACGAAAAATAGTGAACTTACATAAAAAGTTTAAGTAATTGCAAGTTTTAATTTATTAAATCCGTTATATTTAGTGGTATATTGACTAAATTACTTCTTTCAATTAATTAATCTTTTTATGTAAGGTATGTCGTTGAAATGAAAAAGTTAGTGCCACGAGCGGGATTCGAACCCACGACCTTCGGCTTAATACGCCGCTGCTCTACCACTTGAGCTATCGAGACTTCGATCCAATCGGACACCAACGGCCACATCATATATCGCCAAGATTCGAATCCTGATTACGCGACATTTGAAAAATGGCAAAAAGGAGGGAAAATTCGAAAGGTTGTAGGTTGAGATGGGGGTTGGTGTCAGAGAGGATCGAATTCAGTATAAATCAAGTGGTTAGAGCAGCGGCGTATTTAGCCGAAGGTCGTGGGTTCGAATCCCGCTCGTGGCACTAACTTTTTCATCTCAACGAAATACCTTACATAAAAAGGTTTTAAGTTATGTTTATAAGGCTTTTTGATGGATAATCGAGATTGTAAAATGGGAAATAATAATATGGCGTTATACATGTCTGTACTATCATATTTTATAGTCAATAACTGGAGAAGCATAAAATAAGGGACCGAGTCGAACCATAACTCACCCCATCAAATAAAAAGAAGAATGTCTAAAATGAAATTATATTGGCCTAATATAATAATTGTGACCTCATTTGTGTATAATCTTTTACTTTTAACATTACATTCGCTAATGCGGACGTTAAAAACAAATAAAATACCATTGTCTTAGTTATTTTAGCTATCAAATTCACCTGTAACTGTAGTTCTCATTTCAGTTCGAATGGATCAAAGAACGTTTAAAAACAATTTGATTTCGGCCCCTGTGAAAAAGAAGATCTCTTGAATGGTTGTTAGAAAGAAAGGTGGGACTCGCCTTATTAATAACACCTGAGAGCCTGAGGCACGCTAATGATCCAATTTACAAACAAGTCTGCTACTGGTTTTAGCTCGTGCTACTGCCGCATCCGGTCCCACCTTTCCAAATCCCTTTTATTTATGCTTAATAGCCTATTTAGCTTTTCCGCCAGTTATAAAAGCCTTGCCTTGATTAATTTCATCGGGATATTAGTCAGAAGAGGGTACGCGGCTTAAAATATCTGTGTTCCTGTCGTGAAACGCTTAAAAGTTAAGTCCCGAATAAATCATTCCGAACTGGAAGCCGTCGGACGGGTGGACGGGACCGTTTGAGACACTCTTCTTTTAATTTGTTAGATTTTTCCAACCTTTATTGGCGTGACTCGGAATAATATTAGTAACAACTTTTCGTTTTATGAAAGATTTGTGTTCAAGCTTCGACCCCTGACCTGCTGATGTTCTGCCTTCGGTTCGGCTTCCGTTTATAAATCATAGGCTCCATTGTACAAAATCGACTTATATAATGTATAAGAATATATTATAATATATTATTTCTTTCAATTAATTAATCTTTTTACGTAAGGTCTTGGTTGAAATGAAAAAGTCAGTGCCACGAGCGGGATTCGAACTCACGACCTTCGGCTAAATACGCAATTGCTCTCACCACTTGAGCTATCGTGACTTCAATCCACTCGGACACCAATTCCCCATCTCAACCTACAATCTTTCGAATTTTCCCTCCTTTTCAAATGTCGTTAATCAGGATTCGATTCTCGGGGAAATATGAAGTGGCCACGGGGAGCTGTTAGTGAAATTTACTTCGTTTTACCATATAATCCATTATACTTAGTGGTCTATTGACCAAATAACTTCTTTCAATTGCTTAATCTTCTTATGTAAGCTTTTGATTGAAATGAAAAAGTTTGTGTCACGAGCGGTATTCGAACCGACGACATTCGGCTAAATTCGCCGCTGCTCTCCAACTTGAGCTATCATGACTTCGATCCACTCGGACACCAGCATTAGAACTAGACTAGATGAACTAGGAACTAGAATCCTGGTATAAATTCGACCTCATAATTGAAATATAGGGATCAATTAACTCAAACTTCCACAGAATTTCAGAATATAATGTCTGTACTCAATTTTTCAACCATTGTATTTTTTAATACTTCTCACATAGGGGAACAAATAGCTATATTTTACTGGTAGTATTTAGCCCTTCGATTGTTTTTCACGATTCCATATTTTTCGTAAGGTATCGAAACAAAACAAACTGCATGTACACTCACAGGGAGTGGTAATCATTTGCAGAGGGCAGATCGAAATTGGAAGAGCACACATACGGCTTCGGAGTACTACAAAAAGTCGGTACGTGGCCGAAAGAAACGGAGAATGATAAAGAAAGGAAGAAGTATTCCCCAACTTTCATGATTCCTGTTTCCCAATTAAAATTGATGCGATCAAACACTATTCTGGGAAAAAAACTAACCCGAAGTGAATGAAATAGCCAATAATTACATTAATTAATCTTTATGTAAGGTATTGGTTGAAATGAAAAAGTCAGTGGCACGAGCGGGAGTTTTCATTTCAACCAATACCTCACATAAATATTAATTAATTAGAAGAAGTAATTTGGCCAATCGGACCACGAAATGGATTTAATAAGTAAAACGAAGTTAACTTCACTAACAGCTCCCATGGCCACTTCATATGTCGCCGTGAATCGAATCCTGAATACACGACATTTGAGGGGCGTCGGTGGCCGCAAGGTTTAGTCTTTGACACGGCACTCATCACTGTAAGGTAAAGGTCCCGGGTTCGAATCCAGCGGCCCTGCATTCGAGCCCGACATGCTTACAAATGGGCTTTTTTTCAAAAACACCGGCACCCTGAGGGTTTATATGACCTCTGCTATTGCGAACCCTCGTAGAAAAAAAAAAATACACATTTGAAAAATGGCAAAAAGGAGGGAATTCGAAAGGTAGGTTAAGGTGGGAAGTTGGTGTCCGAATGGATAGGAGTCACGATAGCTCAAGTGGTAGAGAAGCGGCGTATTGAGCCGAAGTTCGTGGGTTCGAATCCCGCTCGTGACACTGATTTTTTCATTTCAACCAATACCTTACATAAAGATTAATTAATTGAAAGAAGTTATTTGGTCAATCGGACCACGAAATATAATATAAATAGATTTGTTTACTCAGTAGAAAAATTGTTCTTCAAGAGCTTCTTACGCCAAATTAAAAATAGGCACCAAAACGTTTGGTCAATTACTATTTCTTGGGGAATGCACTAAACGCGAATTAGGTTCGTATAACTTTACGGTTTTAATGTTTATTTTTTAAATTTAAACAATTTTTTTATATATGGTAGATGGTTTTTATCATGAATGTTTGATGAATTATTAGGTAAAATTGGTACCAAACGAACAACCCTAATAGCATTCGTGGACGATCTAGACACCATAATAGAAGAAATACCAAAGCAGGGATTGTAAGCATTATTATTACTATGTTTTTAATGTTTTTTGGCTCTAACAAACCTTTCAGGTTTTGGAAATAAAGCACTGTTTGAATCCCATTTATTTTTTTCTTTCTTTCCCGTATTCATACCACTGCTTTATAAATTACTTTTGTTACTTTACTTTAGGGTGTCGATATTTTCGTTTTGACCCTTCAGATTTTCGATACTTTGATTTTGATAATTCGGAATATTAATACTTTTATTATATATTTTAGAATACTTCGTTCGATACTTTAGATTTTCGATACTTGCATTTCCATAATTCAGTTCATCTCCACTTTTGATTCGAGTAAAGAGATTATTATCAAATACTCCGAGGAATATGTAGTATTCTACGGTAGTGTGAATTAAAATTTGGTGTCTGGATCTAACTTATTAATATGAATTGAGGGGTTCATCCCCAATTATCCCGAGGAATATCAAGTACTTTGGAGTAGTGTGAACGAAGTCCGATGTGGGAATATATTAGAGTGAATGTAGGGTCTTTAACCCAATTACCTCGAGGAATATCGAGTTCTCTGGGGTAGAGGCTAA
This sequence comes from Cimex lectularius, assembly GCF_000648675.2. NCBI lineage: Eukaryota > Metazoa > Arthropoda > Insecta > Hemiptera > Cimicidae > Cimex > Cimex lectularius. Next base: position 2,398,823 of record NW_019392635.1, on the reverse strand, counting down.
CCAGATAATTATGTTTTAGTTTTATTTGTCTCGACAGTCTCATAGCTGGATGCGATATATCCGGCTAGTACAGAAAAATCTTTTGTTAATCTTCTTCCATATTTTCTGGACTGTTTCCTTTGTATCTTATGATAACAAGGTACCTTTTTTCTTGGGATAAGGAATTTCAAAATTATTGAGGAGGTTGGTTTATACAGACTCCATTCAGACTGATTCTACTTTGCGGTCTATCTACTTCTACCTACTTTCTCTAATCGCTATTTAGGAAGCCGTGATGTTTTACGTTTACGTGATGTTACGCTGCATGTTAGACGCGTTTAAGTTTTATTGCCAGTCATTTTGATCATGTGGCTAAAGAAACAGCGAGGATAGACCAAACGACTGGTTCGTCATCCGGCAGACCCCATGAGAAAATTTCACAAGCTCAAAAAGTTATGCATCCTGGGCTAAGATGGGGGATGGTAACGAATGCTTCTGCTATTAATAAATATCAGGTACTAAAAAAATCTGCGTGGCTGTATGAATTTAATGGGTGAAGCCATACCATTAACAAGGTATTTCTTTACAATAATAAAAGGAAAATTTTTTTATATTTTAAATATTTTTCTTTGTTCCATTTTGACATTTTATAATAAATGCTGATATAAACACCAAATGGACAGATGGACCGGGTTAAAAAATACTAAAAACCCAACAGGATTCCATTTTACCGCTCGATCCGGACCGGGTCGAACAGCGTAGTAGAATTGGCGTTTTCAATAAGAACACTCATGTCGTCCCAAAGCAGTCGCGCGAGTCCGAAACGAGAGAATACATTAGCCATAAAGCTAACTTACAGATAAACAATATCAATAAATAACATTAAATTGCCAAATGAAGTCAAATAAGAAAATAAAAAAGTAGGAAAAAAGAAAGTTTAGTGGCTCGGGTTACAACTTCATCTCCTTCGGTATGCAAATAGGTTACAAGCGATGCAGCCGTGTCCTTGGCTCTTGCCTTCCATCCGGCCGATGCCATATGGCAGTGCATTCATTCCACCAAGTCATAAAAACCAAATGGAGCTCCATCGTGTTTCTTGCAGAACGCATTTTATAATAGATTATAATAAAATAATACAAATACACCCATTACTATTATATTAACATATTATTTTCGTTGCCACTTTTTTTTTTTTGTCATGAGCGTCCGTATGCCTATGAAATATTAACATTTATCAACTTAAGAATAATTAAGACATTAAACATTAAAGTTTGAAAGGGACTTTAAAACAGAATTTTGATGAAATACCAAATGGGTGCACCCCTGTTGTTTTGTCCTTTACATCTTTCAAACTATTACATAAATAAATATACAAACATACAAAATACAAACATACAACAACAATAATTAGACTAATGGAAGAAAAAAAAAAAACACAAATTTCCTATCACAGCTCAACCACTTTCTTGTACAGGTCCATTTTCGTTGCACTTCTTGTTTACTCCTATTCTTGTTGAATGCTTCTTAATTCCTTGACCAACTCGAGCCTAAAGAAAATTTTCTTAAGCGGTTCTGCATGGATTTTGTACTTTGCACAGTATTCCATATCCTCGTAATATCTTCGAAATTTGTACAAGTATCCGAAGTTTCCACAGCCATGGCCTCTCAGTAACTACGAGAGTCAAAAGTTGGGATTAAAGGAAATGTTACTGCCACATCGATTATGTCAATTGTCGAGAATCAATTTTTTCATAACGGTTTTACCCGTCGCCTGGTCTGCTTCCACGATGGCACTTAGCGCCTCTTGGCCACATTTCACCAATGGATCTATGATTTTGGAGTGCTACGTTTGGTATTTCATGGTATGCTTTGGTTGACCTTAACAAAGCAAACATTTGGGCTTATGCATCTTATATGCGTATTACAAAGAATAGTCGTAACTTCATACCATTCATGGTTAAAAATATACGGAAGAAGACTTATTTTATATTTACATATCAAACATCATAAGACTAAATTTCTCCTAAGAAGTCCCATGCCTTGCTCACAGCTTCAGTTAGTGCTATAGTGCTTAGTGTTTCAAATTAGTGCTAAGACCTTCTTGTTAATTAATTGATAATAAAACTAAATTTCAAATTGAAAATTGAGGAACCCAATGCCTCAACGTAATATAACATTCATGTTGAAATTTTTCTCGTTTGAAGGCCGAAAATTTCGTCTATTTTTCAAAAAAGGCTTAAAGAAAAAACAATAAACTGCTCTCCAAGCAACTAACCTCCTAAATGAAATAACACAGCTAATAAAAGATGAATTAAGCATAACTCCACATTCAAATTAAAGATCTAATGTTTTTCAAGTTTAATGTTAATGGTTCATACTTTACTTGTTCATACTTTAAAAATGGAGGCACATAACTCTAAAATTTCCTCTAGAGTACCGATAACCGATTTAATTTATAGTTAAATTCACTAATTTCGTGGTCCGCTTGACCAATTAATATATTATAATTAATTAAGGTTTTTAGTTGAGATGAAAAAAAGTCAATGGCACGAGCGGGATTCGAACCCACGATCTTCGGCTAGATACGACGCTGCTCTACCATTTGAGCTATCGTGACCTTGATCCACTCGGAAAACTCATAAGGTGGGGTTGAGATGGGAAGTTGATGTCCGAGTGGATCGAGTGGTAGAGCAGCGGCGTATCTAGCCGAAGATCGTGGGTTCGAATCCCGCTCGTGCCATTGACTTTTTTTCATCTCAACTAAAAACCTTAATTAATTTTAGTTTATAGTGTTGCCGATGTAAAGTTATTATACTTATTATCATTTTAGTTATGAAGTAATCTAACTATGCTGTTACAACATAAAATTGGTAAAGAAAAGACCTTTCGAGATTTTCATTCTATACATCTGCTAATGTAATTTGGAAAGTTACTCATAGGATTTCAAATATGTTTTGTGATGTTATTTGATCCTACGTTGAACATCTTTTTGATCCTTTTCTCCTCAATGTAACTTGTTTTTTCATTTCTGATTTTATTGTGTGTACTTCCAGTTTAAGGAACTAGCACGTGATAAGAAAACCAAAGACTTAAAATATTTGGCACACCGGTTAATAGACCCTAGACTGATAATGTTGACATATAAGATTTGGACATCTCCATTTGCTAAAAATTCTAAAATGTTCAGGAATTATAGGTTTTCGAATATTTTATGCGAGTTCCTGTTAATAACGAGTAATTGATACAACTAGACAGAAATTACATGTATAAAACATCCATAAGATCCTGGGTTTGTTAAGTCTGCGATACGTGTGAAACATACGTGCTTGAAACAAAAGAATACAAAAGGAAGATGATTTATGGGAAATGGCAACACAACATTTCAGACAAGTTTAAAGTTAATGGGTTGATTCATAATGTACCAAAACGGCGGAAAAGGGCTGCAGTAAGAACATTTAGAAATAAAAAGAAAAAACATTCAAAACCCACACTAAAACGCAAATTTACAAACATTCAATACATAATAAAATACGAAAGTAACTAGAACAGGCAACCGGCAAAATTAAGAATTTTTCTAACAAGACGATTCACACCCTACATTTTTTGTCTCTTCTTCCTCAGTGAAGATGGCATAAAGGCGAAAAGAGTTTGAGTGAAATCTAAAACCGCGAGTGTACAGGAAGATCCAGCAGAGTAAATTGAGAATAATATGACCCCCCTGGTCTGCGACATCCGACGGTTAGTTCGGGATTCGCGTATAAATCTCTTGTATGATAGGCATTAGTTTAACTTTTTCTTAAAGTGACTCATCTTGTCAACAACGCACGAGGAAACCAATAAAGATGTCGAAACGCATTGTTTGACAGAAACGACTTCAAACCAACGAGAATACGCAAGATGATGTTAATGATAGGATACGATTATGTTGTAAACAGGTTATTTGGGCCGAACATAAAATTCGGGTAATTATGAAACTGGAATACTGCGTTAATTTTGCTATGGAGCTATTGAGGTAGTATGAACATACGTGAACGACTTTTCCATATTATTACAGATTACTTATAACGTGTGGTGATTATTAGTGACAGTTAGTCGATGATTATTCGTGCATCGTGACAACGTTTCGATCTTTATTGATATCATCTTCAGTGCCTGGGATTTATAAACATTGTTTAAACTTTACAATTACATGTAGGATGTGAAAAAAAGGATTTATGCAATGCTAGAAAATTTTAGATTAAAAAAGTTAATTTATACAATGCAATACTTCTCCGACGATTACTGCCGATAATTGAAAATTCTAATATTATTCCAGATCATCAGTTTGGGTTCCGCACATTTCACTCGACAACTCAACAATTATATCGTGTTGCTGACAATATAGCCTCTTCCCTCGAACAAAACAGCATTGCTTGGGTGTCTTTCTTGATTTAGAACAGGCCTTTGATCGAGTCTGGCACTCGGGCTTGCTTTGGAAACTGAGGAACATCCTCCCTCATACGTACTATCTTATACTGAGATCTTATCTGACGGATCGATTTTGTCGAGTCCGTCAGTGAACTGAATTCTCACATTATATACGCATAAGGGCGGGTGTTCCTCAGGGAAGCATACTTCGCCCTTTTCTATTTTCCATATAAACTGCAGATATTCCTACACACGTTAACATTTCGATACACACATTCGCTGATGATACAGCGATTCTTACACGCAATTCGGACCCCTCAATTAACACTCAACACTTACAACAACACCCGAATGAATTAACAATACGGTTCATAAAGTGGAGAATAAAGGTAAACTTAACAAAAAGCACACAGATCAATTTTACCTTACGTAAAAATGTCTGTCCTGCGGTGAGTATAAATGGAATTCCATTGCCTACCACTGACCTTGTGCGTTATCTTGGACTTTTCATGGATAAACGACTGACTTGGAATCCCCATACAAGACTGAAAAGACAGCAAACAAACCGACGTTATAAATTGTTAAAAAGACTACTCGACTCACGATCAA